>NC_053160.1:114508829-114511329 GCF_016835505.1 Polypterus senegalus | reverse complement strand
CGGTTCTATTGGCCCCATATGAAGACTGATGTGGAGCAGTACTGTCAGACTTGTGCTCGGTGTATACAGAGAAAAACTTTGCCAAAGAGAGTTGCACCTTTGGGTCATTTGAGCAGCAGTGCACCAATGGACTTAGTGTGCATGGATTTCCTCTCCATTGAACCAGATTCCAGTAACACTTGCAATGTTCTAGTCATTACAGACCATTACACAAGATATGCACAAGCTTTTCCCACCAAGGATCAGAAGGCGTCCACTGTGGCTAAAGTACTGTGGGAAAAGTACTTTATTCACTACGGTCTACCCAAGCGTGTACACTCCGATCAAGGAAGATATTTTGAGAGTCGGCTAATTCAGGAGTTGTTGGATCTATTAGGTGTGAAAAAAACGAGAACCACTCCATATCATCCTCAGGGTGACCCTCAACCAGAGAGGTTTAACCGGACTCTGCTTGACATGTTGGGCACTCTGGACCCAAAACAAAAATGTAGATTGAGTCGTCATATTGGGCACCTTGTACATGTCTATAATTGCAGCCGCAATGAAGCAACTGGATACTCCCCTTATTTTTTGATGTTTGGGAGGGAAGCCCGACTGCCTGTTGATTTGAGTTTCAGTGTTTCAAGTGACAGTTCGTCAGTAAAGTCATATCAGATGTATGTCAGGAATATAAAAAATAAACTGAGGGTAGCATATGAGTTGGCCGAAGCTGCTGCTGGGAAAAAGAATGACGGAAATAAAATGAGACATGACCAAAGAATCCACTACTCTCATCTTGCTCCCGGTGATAGAGTACTGATTCGGAATCTTGGATTGCAAGGGAAGCACAAATTGGCTGATCGCTGAGTCCCAAGCCATATATTGTTGAAAGCCAAATGCCCAATTTACCTGTTTTTCGAGTGAAGCCAGAAGATGGTGAGGGACCTGTAAAAATATTTCACCGAAATCATCTGCTTCCAGTGGAACAGAATCTGAGATTACTGCCTGAGGTTGACAGTAATGCTAACTCCCAGAAAAGAACTTTGAGAGAGAACAAGGGCAGAGAGAGAACCCAATGTTTGAACCAGGAGATGAGTGATGTGCAAAATGTCCAAGATAAAGAAGTTGTCGATTTGCCAGGTTCTGGAAAAGATTCGGACAGTGAAGATGATGAGGATGGAGAATGGATTTATGCACCTTTCAGAGGTGCTAGTGGTCATGATCTCCCGGAATCTTCCTGTATGGGTTTAGACCCTGTTGGATCAGAGCATGTAGGGAATGCTAGAGAGCAAGTCACGGATGAGGAGCCTGGGAGCTTCAACATAAGAAGTCCTGCTGTAGAATTCTGTGATGATTGTGGAGATACAGTAAGGTCTCTGGAATTTTCCCAAGGAGCTCAAAATAGTGCCCTTGAGATCTTTGATTCTTCTGTGGGGAATGAAGGGGCAGTACAAATTTGCTAATGAAGAGGTTGGAACATACAGAAGATCTCAGAAAATTAGGAAAGTTCCAAACCGTTTAGAATATGATTTTCTTGGAGAGCCAAACATAGGTACTAAGTGTCCAGTGTGATAATGTTCTACACGGTATATTTGGATATGTGCACCTAAATACAGATGATAGTTTCATCATTTAGTAGGGCTAACTGTAAAATAGTTTTTAGTTTGTTTAACTTGTGAAATTTTCTATAATGTTGCTTATAGTATATTTGGTTTTAAGTGTTATCCAATGTGACTAATGTATTTCCCTTCGTTATGAGGACACAACAAATTTTTTTGGTGGGGGGAGAGTGTAGCACCCTGCTAGTTGGGTATAATAGTAAACTCAGAAGTGTTTACTTGACGCTAAGTGTGCGCGCGATTTTCGGCGCCACGTTCGAGCGGGAAGGGAACTCGTGCGGCAAGCAGGTTCACGTCTTACCTGTGAAAAAAAAAACGCGGCTGCACAGTCACGGCGCTCCCTTTTTTTTAAGTGATACAGAGCTCGGTGATAAAAGACTTTTTGGAGGTCCGCCACAGCTGCATTCCGAGAGGCACAGCTGGCACGCAATACGTCTAACATGATTTATCCCGGAAGAAGAAACTGCCAAGCTGATTGAGAAGCTGGACATTAAGCTTGACAGTTTCTTCTTTCTTGAAGTTCATGATGGCATCAGATATCTTGAAAATAGGGTCCAGGACAAGTTGGCTGAAGGTACGAGGTAGCTTCAACTGTGACAATCACTGGATCAATCATGATGTTACCCATGGGGCCTGCCTCGTCCTCGCCATAGGTGGAGATGATGACGTTGACATTCTCCACGATATGCTGGAAAGTCTGGTAAAGTTCCTCTGGTTCCAGCTGCAACTCGAGCAACGCACGGTCCATTTTGTTCATCATAAGCACCGGCTTTATACGCTTGGCAATAGCCTGCCGCAACACTGTTTCCGTCTGGACACACACACCTGAAACACAGTCAACAACCACCAAGGCACCATCAGTGACACGCAAGGCAGCAGTCACTTTTGAAGAAAAGTCCACG